>NC_031953.1:2170309-2210841 GCF_000303195.2 Fusarium pseudograminearum CS3096 | reverse complement strand
TTAATATAAAAATATTATAAAAGTTTTATTTAATTAAATTATATACTTTTAATCTTTTAAGGTTTAATTTTAATATTAAATATATTATATAAGATATTTTTTTTATATTTTTTCTATTAAATTTAAGTTTTTTATTAGCTTTATTTTCTTATATTTTATAGCCTTAAAGATTTAAATTATAATTATTATTAAAATTATAATACTTTTAATAGTAAATTTTTTAATAATAATATTAATAGTCTTTTTTTAATTAAATTAATTAAAATTAATCTTTAAGATAATTAAAGCTTAATTCTTTTTAATATATTTATTTAGCTATTTTAATTATAATATATTTTATAATATCTTATTATATAGCTTAAATAATATCTTAATAAATTAAAAGCTTTTCTTAAGTATTTATATATATATTATATTAATTATATAAAGTAATATTCTTATTATAATATAGATTTTATAAGAAGATTTTAAATTACTTTATAGTAATTTTAATATTATAATTATAACTTAAGTTATTATATTAATTATTATTTTAAAGGTTATTTAAAAGCAGATAGATATAAAGAATATAAAAGAAATTACTTATAGTATATACCCCTATAAATATAGTATATTAACCCTTAATAAGCTATAGGGATTATTACTAATTACTTTTAGTAAGTAAGAACTTTTAAGGGCTGCCTCTGTATAGAGTAGGTACTTACCTAGGTACCTAACTGACCTACTAAGTGCTAAAGTACATACCCCGCGATACAGATATAAGTATCTAAGCATCTGTGTTAAAAACTGCCTACTTTTAGTGATTCGGTACCTAACTGTATTAATATACTACCTTAGTACCTGGCTATATATCTATTGACTTTTAAGGCTTACCTAGGTAGTACTGACTTTATCCCTAAGAACTGCTTCCTACCTATATTTAGTAGTTAGTATAATTAAAAAGGCAATTTTACCTTTTGCTTTCTTATATTAAGAGTTATAAAAATTAAAGTATAAAAGTAACCTTATTCTTATATAATAGAAAAGTAATACCTACTTAATAGCTTACTCTTTCTTTTTCTAATATATCTAATAAAATATTAAAATCTAACTCTCTACTTATTAGTTAGCTTACCTAACTTATCTTACCTTAATCCTTATTATTAATATTTATATTAAATAAGATATAATATTAATTAAAAGATTAACTCTCTATAGATAAGACTTTATTTATTATAAAAAGATTATTATTTTTACTTATAAGATTAGGCTTATCTCTTTAGATAATAGCTATATTATCTATTAAAGGCTAAGGCTATTATAAATATAGTTAACTATTAAAATATTAAAATAGCTATTTTTAATTATACCTTAATTATAGCTATTAAGTCTTATAATAGTAATTATTTTTATTAATTATAAAAGGAAAAAGTTAAGCTATAAATATTTAATTATATTTTTTATAATAATCTATTAAAGTTAAAAATAAAATAAGACTTCTTTAATAAGATTAAAGACTTAAATTATAATAATTAGCTCTTTAGCTTATTAATATAAGCTAAAGAGGTAAATAAGTAAAGGTTATAATAATAATAAAATAATAGAGATATAGTTTATAATATATATATAAGTTATAGTTTAAAGAAGATTAATAGGTTCTTATATAAAGGTAATTTTACTCTATTAAGCCTAGTAAATTAAATTACTTAACCTAGACTAAATAAACGTAAAGTAATTATATCTTCCTACCTATATAATATAAGCGGGCCTTATAGGTAGCAGAAAAATTCCACGACCTCTCAGTCTTAGTGTACAAAGACAAATAGCCTAAAGGGTGTAGTCTAAGTGGCATAAGCTGACCTACTAATTTCGTCTCTTATGCTTCCAGCAGCCAACTTTTCTGATGCCCTGGGGCGGGCTTGCACTGAAGAGGTTAGCGTATAAACACTACGCGGTCTTCCACTTTACGCGACTTTTAATGTTAGTGCCACTATTGTTATATCAGTTCTTGTATAAACTCTGATTCGTGTTAATGAAAATGGTCATCGAAGAAAAAGGTTCTCGACAAGTTCACATGCCAGATACTGGGTCCGATGCTTGTAACTGCAAGTGCCTCCCTAGTAGATAGCTACTGGTATTTGAGTTGGTTAGGAGGTGGGCAGTAGTCGGCCGGGCAAGCAGTCAAGATGTAGTAGCTCTTTCCACAGCTATCGAGATTCTACCTCATCTATTAGAGGCAGGTATTGCCCAGAGCCTACTAAATTACCTAGTACATATAGCATTGTCTGTCAGCATCCGAATTGTTGCTCCTTCACAGCATCAACCGATACGCATGACGGTTGATTCATTAGAATCCACATTATCCCCCCAAGATCATCAATATCCGCTGCCATCGTTACACTCAATTATGCCCAGTAGCATTTTCAGTGCCTGGCGGGCGAGATCCAAGAGTGACATCGAGCCGAATCCTCCGGAATTTCCAAAGTCTCGCATGAACTTCAGCAGCTAGAGGCTGCCGCTCAATCGCCGCAGAGCTCGTATTGACGGGCCCGAGGAGCCAGGCGGCGACGACAACATATGTACCAAGCCTGTGAATCTCAGTCACGAGAGATCACCTTCTCAAAATTCATCATCCTCCCATATTGCCCGATGGTTGAAACCGAAACGGCGAAAGACCACTGCCTCAACATCAACTTTGACAAAGTGGGAAGCATTGTCTGGTTGCAAACTCGCAGGCGTTCCAAATATTTTACATACAGGTTAGAAACAATCATTGGACTTCTTTCAGTTCCCATTATGATCTGCAACTAACCACTTCCCTGTTCTTCTTTCTTTAGAAGAAACCTTTCCTGCTTCCCGCGCAGATCTCAGTGATGCATTCCATCATGCTCAAGGAAGATGGAATCGCGACAGGAGCTCTTCGGGCAAATCTACGACAGTAGTGTCATATTCTACCACCAACGGCGGGAAGTCATCTCAGACAACTCAAGACGACTTCGAACAGGAGCTGGGCCCAGAGCTTGCCGCTCACGCCGTTGAGAAAGACCCGCCACAACTCGCCCCTTTGCCGGACATGTCTAAGTGTAGCTTGGAAAGGTCGTCGACCTTGCGAGCCTGTATAGAGAAGCCATCTGACGACTTCATTGTTGAGTACAAATCTCAGCGGCGCTCTTCAAAGAAAGCTATTCATTATGAATTGACCAGTCGATCAAGACCCTATACAGCACGGCCCAGAGCCTTACCGGCTGCTACGCTTCGACCTCTTGAGCGGAAGAAAAGGATAAAAAGCAAACACCTGCCGTCTAATGACATGGCCGCGTGTTCCAAAGACAAAATACCGGTACACTGGGCACCTGATTCAAAAGCACGTTGTCGCAGCTTACCAAAAGAGTTTCAGTGGGCTTCTGGAACTTCTGTGACCACTGGATCCGTTGTCAAGCACGATTCAGAACAGGACTCGCCTTCGCGCTCTACCTCGATCACAACTCTTCAACTACCCCCCAATGTATTTGAAAGGCCGCCCTTGTCCGAACAGAACGTTCACTCCTTGCACCTGGCCTCCCTTCAGTCTGCACCGAAGCCAGCTATTCAACGTCAGCTCTCAAACCGGTTCTCAAGCCAGGGGAGTAACATCACATTCTCTAGTATTAGTCTGGGTATATGTTAGAGATTACCACCTTGGGGTTGTTTGGATGGGCTTTTAGAGAATGTACGGCCGTCTCTTCATCTCGTAGACTGGCCATCCAATGCCTTATTGGCGTTGATCATGGCATCGGACTTGCAGCATAGGCAATATTGGGCGTGATTGAATTGAAGTCAGAACGATTGGCAAGCTGTATTGTGGACGAGAATGTGCATGTTATCGACTCCTCCCATTACTTGGTATCACAAAGACAAAGTAGTTAAACAGACAAGCAGGTAGACTAAATCACTCCCGTTTCGTCTTCAAGCCGAAACCTATCAGAAACATCAACAAAAGATATAAGATGTAACAGTACTGTTAAGCTCATATCTCTTCCGAGATTGACTATGAGGCGCCGCAAATAAGGTGCAATAGGTAGGGTATATTCAACGGATATCATTGCCCAACAAGAACGCCACATGATATGCCATGTCATCTATCAGTATTTTTGCACATATCGTACATACATCAATTGTATCTTACACTAGTTTTCTTCGCCAACCGCTTCTTTTTGAATAGTCCATGACTCTCCGACACCAGGCCTTAAGACTGGGCCTTCGTATCTCCTTGAGTGTCTCTATCCTAATTCCTTTTTCAATGAACTGTGGTCCTCTCCAACTCAAGATCTTTGACCAGCTGTGTGAAGTCAGAGGCACTCTATCCAGCCAGACCTGAACGGTTGGAGTCGTTACCACGCCTGTCTTCGTTGTGGCGTCTGCGGTCGTCACTGCGTTCCCTGCCATGTCTATCTTCATATCTTCTCTCTCTCGGGGGCCTGCCCGCTTGTGTCGTGTCCCAGAAAGATTCTATTTCCATAATAGTGTAGTATTCAGACATCTCCTCTTCAGCTGCGCCGCGACCCTTTGTCTTGCGCAGGTTGGGCTCCTTTTCTTCGCGCTGGGCAAAGAAGGCTTGGATTTCGCGGTTGATGCGGCCGCCAATGGGGCGGATCTTTTGAAGGTCTTCCACAGGAAGCATCTCTTGCTGGATGACCTTGTTAAAAGACCCATACATGATACGAGCAAGGGCAATGACCTCGCGTTGTTGGTTGTACAAAATTCCTCCATCTTGATCCGTTTTAGCCTTGGCATCGCGGAAGAAGTGATCATGGAGTTTGCGGTACGGCACCCACAAACGATCGAGAGCTTTGGTGACCTGTATACCGTATGCCCGCTTTGCACCAGCCACATCGCCGTCTATGGCACGAGATCGTAGGTGATAGTGAGTGTTCTGAACGGCAGTGAGGTAAAGACGCATTGTCTGGGGATCAGGGGTCTTGATGCGCTGCATCATGTTGTCGAGAGCACGGTCGGCATTCTTGATAACGTTCAGGTTGATGTTGTCGCGAATGCATGTTTCCATGGCCATGCGGTAGATACGCGGGCCAATAATGTCCTGTGGAACAATCGACAGAATCTCAGTGGCATGTGCACTGGCTCTGGCTTGCTTAAGTATGCTGAACAGACGCATCCAGCAATCTCTATCGGGTACCATGTTGAACTCGCGGACCAAGAAGTTCCAATATTTGATGCCGATACTGCTCTGTTTCGTTTGGAGTACAACCTGTAGCAACATTGACAAAGTGTTATTGCCAGGAGTGGCATAGACGCCACCGCCGTCCTTTTTGGCAACTGCACCTGTCTTGGGGTCGGTTTTGCGGGCGTCGGCAGCGGAGCGTTCTTGGAGTTTAGATAAGTTGGGTACATTCATGGTCTGCTCGACAATATCGAGAATCTCCTTTTTGTCAGCTATGTCAGATGACATTAGCAGTAAACGGCCCATCGAGCTGACAAACTCTTCATCGATAACCAGGCGCCCTTGCCGCCATTTGCCCATGGCCTCCCCCCAGATAACTTTGGCGCGTTGTAGAGCGTTTCTTATGTTGAAATCCTTCTGCTCATCTGTTAAATCCTTGATGTCTTTGTGGACGTTCCATCGCAAAGCACTGATGATAATCGAATAGGTGTAAGCAGTCGCGGCTCGCGTAGAATCGTTTATGGTATCGACGATAGAGAACATTGAGTCTAGATCGCCCGCTCGGTTGCACACGTTTAGAACCGCGTTCAAATGGGTTGTGTTTGGCTCCAAACGGGTGTCCTTCAGAAGGTTGTTGTATTGCTTTACAGCCTCGGCGACAGCAAGCTTGGGGTGTTCGGATCTAGCGAGACCGCGAAACAAGGTAGTGTAAGTCAAAGCGTTGGGGAACTGCGCACGCTTCTTCATCTGTTACCATGTTAGAGTCTTGTTTGAAGTTCGTAATTCGAGTGGTATGCGTACGTCGTTGAATATTCTGATTGCTTTGGTCAACTGTTGTTGCTGCAACATGTAGTCCATCAACAAGGTCCACGGCACAACCAATTGCAATCTTCTACTGCCCGTCTGCACGACATAATGGGCTTCTTCAAATCTGCCTTTTTCCAGCGCTTGCCTGACATATTGTGAGAATTTCCATGGATCGTCACCCAGATATTTCATCTCCTCTTTAGCGGCCCGTTCCATTTTGAGTTTTTCCTTTTCCGCCGAGGCCGAGTTCTCAACACCATCTTCAAGACTCCTTGGAGTGTCTTTGTTGAATTGTTTCGGCGCTCGTGTCTTTGATACAGTGGTAGTTGTCGTTCCCGCTGTTGGTGTAGCTCTCGCTGGTTTGACTGCCGTTGAATCAAACGTTCGCTGGGATTTGTGGAAGGAACGATATTGAGACTCGAGAACAGGCCTGGTAGCCAATCTCTGGCGTGAAAAAAACTGTAGAGCTCTGCGTAGGCATGCGCCTCCGTATATTAACTTGTCGGCCATCATGAATGAACAGTTGGTCGCAAATCGTGTGCAAAGAAACGTCCCACAGAGAACTATCGAGTCGCAATGCCGATCACGAAAAAAGTGTCTTATCTTATCTGTCGAGGGGTCTTGGGGTAGGAAAAAAACTTAAGACCCATACTCCTAGTGCAGAAAATAAATAGTCTAAAGGCGGGTCGAAGACAGGCTAAAGATGACCAAGTTATTGTGTCTCTAGAACAAGTAGAATTATGTTTTCTGCAACCTCGAAGGGTCTATGTATTCCATTAGGAGCGGAGCAATTACTTACTATCTACCAACCATAACCCAAGAGCCGCGGCGCTTAAATTGCCCGCATCCCTGCTCGAGTCCCTACACGCACAAGGGGCCTGCTTCCAAGACCCCTCTCCCCTGCATCCCGCGCTAACCTACTTTGAGTCCAGTTGGAGACGCGCTTCGCGGTCACAGTCCAGTCAATGTCTAGGTATTGAGAGTCCAAGCGATGAAATTAGTGAGTCAGTTTATGCCATTCCAGACTAGATTCTTAGGCTGTATATTTTTTGTAGCCTGATGCATGTGGCTCCTCCACATTTTGTTACCCCCCTACAACGCTTCTTAGTAACCGACCTAGGACAAAGACAAAACAAGCGAAATATCTACAGACTTACTTATCCATATTTCCTCGCCGCATCAATCATCCCGGTTTTTTTCTTTTCTTTCTTTTAATTCATCGCTACCTACGGCTATCAACTACTCCAGTCTTCTTTCACTGCCTGTTCGCAGAGTCTCCAGCCATGGCTAAAACAAAGAAGGTTGCTACAGATTTCGAAAAGATCATCAACGAGGGTAAGCACGGAATATCCAGCTCGAAGGACCTCCTCTCTTTCTGACACTAATACTCAAAAGGGCGCGAGCGAAAGAAGAACGAAGCTCTTGCCGATCGCATATTCTCCAAGAACCGCCGCCAGAGCGCGCCATCCAAGCTTGGTTTTAAATCTACTTCAAGCCCCTCGCTCGCAAGTCGCGTCGGCGTCAGAAAGGTACAGCAGCGCGCCGATGGCCGAGGCGCACGCTCGAACGCTCCCGGTAACGTGAACGGCGAATGGACTCATGACCTACACCACTCCATCTCAGGCGACCTGAGCGCCCGCATCTCTGCCCCCAATGGCCCCAACAAGAGAGCCAACAACCGCCGAACAGCTCGCCTATCCGCCGCTGTTGATCGCATGGACACTTCAGCCGATGCGCCTCAGCAAGTCAACATAGTAAAGCCGAAGGGGAACAGCGCCGGCAACAGTTCCATGGGTATCACCATCCGGGGTCTTGCTGGACCATTCACTGTCATGGCACAAAACTTCGCTCCCGGCACCACGCCCGCCGATATCGAGAGCGCCATGACTCCCATCGGAGGCGAGATTGTGAGCTGTCGCATAGTCAAATCGAAGCCTATCCTCATTTTCGAGTTGGCTTTTGCCTCTCGCGAAGGTGGCGAACGAGTCATTGAAACCTTTAATGACAAGACTGTCAGTTTGCCAACATCGAATCGTCCCGAACACGCACTGACCTCCTCTACAGGCTGACGGCAGAATCATCAAAGTATACCCCAAGCTCGGCGCGCCAACAAATATCACGTCTCCCAACCCTCCCAGGGATGCCCCTAGCGGCCCTCGTGGCAATCGCGCAAACAGACTCACCAAGGACAACATTGTCGACGGTTCAATGGGGTTTCCTGACTTGATGCAGACTGCTGCCACAAATGACTCGTCAAGGAACAACCAGCTGTACAGCGACAACCTTGCTGGCGGCAACCGAAGAGGCCGCGGTGGCCCAAGGGGTCGTGGCGGACGATAGGTCCATCTCCATTCAATCCATCCATGTTTTCAAAGGCGGCTCAGGGGGTCGGAGAAAACTTGGGTTCTGCCAGATTTCCCTCCAGGAGAAAGAAACGATGAAACCAGCTCACACCAATTCCCACTGATCCGCTATCAGACTGAATCTCGTGTTTTCTTTCCCCTGGAATTCTAGAGGATTTATTGGGGCGCAAAGAATAAAGCCCCTCATGTCAGATCTAGATGACATCACCCGGCCTGCTAATATCGTCTCTTATGCTCGTAAGCTCTTAGCAGCCGAGTGTTTTAACAGGGTCGCAAGTCTGGTTTTTGGGTCTGGTTTTCGGGCTTGGAGTTTGGAGTTAATAGTTGGTCCTTTATACGATAGTGCCCACCAGCACAAGCATCCATCTGACAGTATTTAACGACTTCATGCACCGACCATGCGATACACACACAGCGCTGGAATCAAGCAAGAAGCAAGTCGTTTTCATAAGGGGTTATTCGTGATATTTTATACCTCCATTCATCCTCCCAGAGTTAACCTGTGAAGCCCCCATCACCCCCATCAAACAAAAAGCAGATGACACCGATACAACTACACGTTCGGAGCCGAAAACCAAAAGTTCCTACCCCATGATATGCCAAGCGCGTTTCGTCCTCGTACACCAAAACTTAATACCAGTATAACAATATTTACAGCCAGGCTACATAGCACGCGGGCAGGCTTCGTTGTCACCTGCTGAGGTTTAAAACTCTGCACCATGTCGAATCCCTGGCTGGTCATTCCGCCCCTTAATGATATACCAACAAAAAACAAAAACAAAAAAGGAAACCGCCGCAAAGAGTAACCCCGTTGGATCCTGCGGCTGTTTCTGTGGCAGCTCCACCATGTCGAGAAGGGACTCATGAGAAACCTCACCGGTTCCATCATGGACTTAGCTGATACGATCCCATACGCCCCAGAACTGACATGGGAAACATTGCGATTGGGCTTTTCAGAATCCCGACTTCCAATCCATTGAGTACGCCCTTGGCGCAAAGTTTCTTCCAGCCCTCCTCTTCGGCTGTTCCAACGTATTCGGCCAGCATCACCTGAACAGACTCGCCGAGATCCGTGGCGCCCTGTTTCGTGACGTTTGCGGTTTGGAAGGAGAAACGAATCCCTATTATATTGAACCGTCATTCAGCCTTTTCGTAAGTACCAAGTATGAGCATTGGTCTGTTTTGCTGCCGCCAACGACAAACGTCGGTGGCGGGTCATCCTTCATCGATTAAAGGCACCTTTCTTATAAGTTGGCACAGGCATCTGGTCCCTCATCAAGCTTCACCACTTCAATGCCAGGTGTTTTGATTTCCCATAAAACCTTCTTCAAGAGTGCGCTCCTCCAAGTTGCGAATGAAGTCTCTGTTGCCCCGGCCCCCTTGCTGTACGCGGCTCCCTCTTCGGTTTGCCGCCGTTCGGTTGTCGACGTTACCACCCGTCATGCTTTCCCCAGTAGGTGGGTAATACGCTGGGCTGGGCTGCAGACGGATTGGTTGACTGGGATCGAGATGGCTGGCGACTCGTTGAATGGCGGCTGGAATGCCGCTCTGTTGCTGCTCCATGGTAGATGCGCGTTGACGCACTGGTCTAATACCCCCTTGCTGGTGCTGATACATATTGGGCTGGGGCATTTGCGCATACTGGCCTTGGGGCATCTGTTGGGGCTGTTGGGGGATAGGCATTTGTCCATACTGGCCATGTTGTTGGCCATATGGTGAGGGCATATTGGCATGGCTGCTTCCCTGAGGATACATGGTGTTGTTTCCGTACATCTGCGGCTGTGCATGCCCCTGCTGCGCATACTGATTGGCATTTGCAGGGTAGGGATTGGGGGCGGCCGAGGCAGCTTGCTGTTGCGCCGCTTGCGCCCGTTGCTTGCTGAGCGCCTCGGCTTGTTGCTGCTGCTGGGTACCAGGCGCCGGCGATCTGTTCAGAGAGCTCGACTTGAGATTCATTGGTGGTATAAAAGGACCAGTGAACTTCTGCTGAGTAATAAAAGGGTGAAGCTTGGCTTGCTGTGGAGACCATCTTTCCAGAGGGTTGATGGTTAGGAGACCTCGAACAAAATCGATGAATGCAATGCGATTGTTCATTTCTGTTTCAGTATGTGTCAGTCGCGTTCAAGGTATCATCTAAATTGTATCTTACCTCTGTCGATTTCGCTTTGCTTCATGTTCTTTCGGGGCATGGGGTAAGTTTTGATAATCTCAGGAAGGGTGTTCGCCTGGAAATACTTCTTGCTGGGCTGCTCTTTAGTATTGCGCTCCCGGGCGTATTGTTCCATTGGCTTCAGCTGATACGTCCGTCGTCCAAACTCGTCCTGTCGCTTTTCAAAAAAGTCGCCCGCCTGCTTGCCCATCTCGATCATCCAATTGGGGGGGTTTCCCAGCATCTCGACAATTCGCGAAACCTGATTGTACTCCGAAGATCCGGGGAACAAGGGAAGGCCCAGGAAGAGCTCGACCACAATACAGCCCAGAGACCACATATCAATGGCTGATGAGTACGGTAGACCGAGCAGCACTTCCGGAGATCGATAGAATCGTGACTGGATATAAGTGTAGACAGTCTGACGCTCGTCGCAAGCTGAGCCAAAATCGATGATCTTGATGATTGGGCTCTCGAGGTTTTTGAGAAGAATGTTCTCAGGCTTTAAATCGCAATGAATCAGACGAGCCTTGTTCAACAACGCTAGACCATTGAGAAGCTGCTGAGCAAACACGCGAACCAGCGTGGTGCTGAGACCCCTGAACTGGTTCTGCTTGATAAGTTCGTAGAGGTTCACGCTCAGAAGTTCAAAGACCAGGCATAGATGCTGTCGATGGATAAAGGTATCCTTCAGGCGCAGCAGATGATGGTCATCGTTCTTGTCGAGTTTCGTGTTGAGCTGCAACTTATTAGTGCTTGTGTTTAACGCCAGGTTGAGAGTCTCGTACCAAGTCAAGGACGGAAACCTCCATCATACTCTGGTTGAAGTAGGCAGTGCGGTTCTTGATAACCTTGACGGCGACCACCTCTTGTGTTTTAAGATTCTGGCATTTGACGACTTGGCCGAAGGTACCCTGACCCAAAACGTCCAAAATAAGATAACGATTCCTGTGACAAAGGTTAGAGACAGAAGTCCGTAATGGGGCCACACATGACATACTTGTGGCCAGCTTCCTCGGAACCAAGAATATCGTTCACATAAAGAATATAATCGCTATCTTCGTTGTCGTAACCATCATTCTTGGTGCCCTTGCTAGGCTTTGTCAACACTCTGCGGGGGTTGCGAGACGACTCGTATTTGAAGCTCGGGTTACAAATACGGTAGGTGGCAGGCAGCTGGACGGTGAGAGCCTGAAGGGGCTGTACGAATAATTAGCAAGAAACTATGCAAAAGATTGAGAACATGAGCATACGCTGATAAAGCCACCTTCGGGATTTGCGCGACGAAAGGGTGGCTGCGAATTAACTTTGGGTTGCAATTCGTTCGAGGACGACAATGGTTTGAACTCTGGAACAGGTCCTCTGATCACTTGCTGAGGAACGGGCCGGCGCGGAGACTTAGGATCGAGGTTGAAGGCAGCGTCGAGATTGCTGACAGCAGATGAGGGATAGTTTTCCTGGTGGCCACCAGACGCGTAGGGGTTGATAGGAGGCAAATGCTGTCCTGGCTGATGTTGACGAGCACCGGGGAAGTAAGGAGACTGGGAGTAATCTGGCTGGCGTGTGGGCGATTGTCGCTGTGTCGGGCTGGTGAATTGGCTGTTGGAAGCAGACTTGGGCGCGTAGGGCGAAGTGGGGGACAAAGTCTCCATGGGCGAGTATCGTTGAGCAGCAGAAGACTCCTGGGGAGAATGAAGATTAACGGGACGGCTGCCCGATTGATGGGACTGATGATGAGGCCTCATGGGGTATTTAATACCGGCATGAGCATCGTGGGCATCGTGCATTGCGACGTCGCCGTTTCCGTCGGGCATCTGAGAGAGTGAGATGGGTGATGCGGTCGCGTTTGGGTTACCAACAGGAGCAGAAGCAGGAGCAGCAGCAGCTGAGTGAACGGGGGCGCCGCCGTGGAACTGGTCGTATTTATATCCGCCTTGGGGGGGCGGTTGGCTGGTATAGTCTCGAGAAGTCTGGTTGCTGCCGTTGTGACGTCTGGAGGAGCCAGGCGAGTTTGCGGCGGGATATTGCTGCCACTGAGGATCCATGACACTGACTGGCTGTTGCTGCTATGGAAGCTGGGTGAAGCAGCTTAGAGCGACAGCGTCAGGGGTGGCAGCGATGAAGTCGTGGCAATTGGTGGTCAGCAGCGAAATCGTTGAAGCTCTTGCTGTCACAAGTGGGGTGGGCAGTGCGTGGTTATCGGGCGTTGACGATGATGTCGACGGTCGACTGTATCCCAATGATTTGGGGGGGCTGGACGTAGGATTGAGGAGTAAGAAAAATGAGAGCAAGAGGAGAAAGTGCAGTGTACTATAGCGTTAAGTATTGGGTAGCTAACTTGGCTGCTAGCAACGAATACAATACAGTACAGAGAGCAAATAGGACGAGATGGTTGGCCGGCTGCTGGTTGGGTCGGATGCAATGTTGGAGATGGATCGAGTTGGGTCTCGTCGCGTAGGCAGTCGGTGCCGTAGTAGTAAAAGCGAGCTAACCCAGGCCGTCCGAATAGAACTAACGTCAGTGTGCTACCGTATGTGGTGCAGCGAAGTAGTGTAGACGAGAAGAGATGTTGTTTAAATCAGCGCACCGAATCCTCACAATATTGTACCGCAGCCGTACAGCACAGCTAGAGATGAGGGGGCGGGAGGATTGGGCACCGCAATCAGCAACCAGTGGAGGCCCAAGCCAAGGCCTGGGGGTGGATATGGGTATGCCCGGGTATGGGCACGTCAGGTTGGTAGGTCTGGTAGGTACTGTATGGAGTTGGCGCAGACAGACTCTGTTATTATTGTTAGATGCGACGCAAACGTTGGCTTAGGTACGTGCGATGGAGTAAGGTAAAGAAAGAAGAGGTTCGATATAAGAAGATGCGCCGAATTCTAATCAAAGACTTTTACAAATGAAAGAATCCATTGCATCCATATGTTGATGAGTTATTGTGCTGGGCGCAGCTGAGCTGAGCTGAAATGAGTTTAAAGGTTGGGTTGATGGTACAGGCTGGAGAAAAAGAAGGAAGAACAGAAACACCTGCCTTTTACTTCACATTGCTTTGGAACTCTATAATAGGTAGGTACTCGCGATATTGCATCCATGCCCGCCCATATCTACTAGGGTTTAGCACTGGAAGTCAATAACAATAACAAAATTTCAACATATTATCTCGTACGTGGGTACAGATATGCTGTGCAAGAGTTGGAGACAGAGAAATGTCGAGTCCTCATTACGCATGACGTTTTCAAGCAGCCACTTTTGGATAACCTACCACTGCACGCCATCGAATTCACAGGTGCGCCAGCTATATTCGTCAACCTTTAAAATGTCCCAAACAAATCGTCAATAAATAAATAAATATTACACCAAGCTCTCTTCCCATTTATCAACAAGGTGGGTGCAATTGATGAGCAAACAACCCCAAAGCCGTGGACCTTTTTCTGCTAAGTCTCACTTGAGCTTCTTGACTTCAACTACAGGGACCTGCCTACAAACTGTACAGCACCTATACGAGAGAAACATGCAAGAATTTATTACAGACCAGGTTACGTCTGTTCTTACAAGGCCTGAGTGGGACCGTCAAGGGGGTACGCCTCAGTGGGCAAGACATGGAACCTTGTATCTAGGACCTAGCAGTGATAACCCCCCTCCAAATTCTCTGTGTAGTATGTGTCGAGAAAGGTAATCAACACACTTCCCTTCTTGTATTATTTCCCCTTCCCCGACTACAATTATTAGTAGATACTATGGTGTCTTTCGATGTCTTTTCACGCGATCACAGTTGAACAGATACGCAATGAATATACACATATGCTATTGTCTGTGAATCACAAGCTTTTAGAGTCGTCCTGTATTAGTTTCTGACTCTTCCTGCAACACGAGCGACGCGCAACCTACTTATTTACCCCGGAAATTACCAGCTACGAGTCCAATGCTCAAGTCGGCTTCTGACCTAAGCTTCTGATCTCCAGATATTCTCACATGCCCACGTCCACACGCTGATGTCGTTGGCATTGGTTGTTCTCTCAGTCTGTGTAATTAACAACCCAAACTCACCACAAGCCCCCATGTCCGTAATGACGTTCTTCCTAGGGTCTTTGGGGATTACCACGGAACAAAAAATCAAGTTTCACATCCCAAACGGCTTCCGGCCCTTTTCACCCTATCTGGTAGGACAAGACCTCGACATCTCCAGGTTCCGCCCCGTCCATCTTATTGGCGTTTCATGAGCTTGCCGCCCATCCAGCTCCAAGTACGTGGCTGTCGTGTCCAATATTGACGACCTGGCCAGGGTCCACTGGTGCCAAAAGAGTCTTTTAAACACGTAGAGCTGTTGCCATGCCAATCGCTATAAAACCAAGACTATGCTCAGAGAATCATGTGCCAGAATAAGGCCGAGGTTTAGGTAGCACCGCAGTTAAGTGAAGGCTCTCATTATGTTTTATTCCTTCATCTTACGTCAATCGCAGGTTGTCTACTTTTTCCTCATCTCCAAAGACAACCCTATGTACGAATGCTTGAGCATCTTAAATTGAAGCTTGGACTTCCACCTCTCCTTAACTTCCCCAGGCCCTCCCCTTTTGTCATCAGTCTTACATAGTCGTCAAATCGTCGTAGCCCCATTATTTCGTGAGCAAGAATTATCAGTGTGAAAAGAAAAAGTGAAAAAGAGAAAAGATGATCCCGTTAAGAAAGAAAAGTCACCGCTAAATACACAGATGGAAATCCATGAGATGGAACTGCCACCCCCTTCGCCAGCCACCGAAATATCAGATGCTTCGTGGCATACAAGAATGGACGAAACGCTCATGACTTCGTCAGATAAGGAAACTTGAAATGCCAGACCGACACCTGACCCAATGCAACAAAGTCAAGGTGAAATACTGGTGGTATCCTGGAGGTTGCGCTCGTACAGAGAGATAGAGACTGAGAAACATGTGGTGCTCCTTGGCTTTTATCGACATAACAGCAAGGGAAGAAAGAAATGTATACATCCGATTGAAGGCAAGACAGGAAATTTGCCCTTTTCTCCCAGAACACGGAAAGGGGGTATCACAGGCCCATACTGTAGTAATGCTTGGAGATACTGAGAAAAATGTAACGGAAGCAACAGAAGCAAGCGCGGGAAAAGAATCCACAAAGAGGTGAGAAAGAAGAAAGAGGGTCATGAAAAGCGGATAGAAAGAAGTCCGACCCGCGCCATGATCTCGCGCAGCAGCTCAGTCATTACTTCACCAAGCCTTCATCCAGCTTTTTGGTTTTTCTTGCCCTGATTTGGTCGTTGCCCCCTAGGCCTGATAACCACCAAACCCATTGTTGAAGTTCTGGCCAGGGCGAGGCTGGGTCCATTCAGCATTGGGAGGTTGCTGACCTCTTCCGTAGCCGCCAGCACTCTGAGGAGCAGCGTATCCCATCGGCGAGCCAGCATATCCAGCTGGCGACCCGGCTTGCGGGCCACCGTAGTTACCAGGCTGTCCGCCGTACTGGGCTATCATCGCGAGTGTTAGCTACTGTACAGTGTAATTATGATTCAACCTCAACTCACCACCATACTGGGGGTAATACCCGGTAGGCGTGCCCGGGAAACCAGGAGCCTGAGCACTCTGCGGGCTGAAAGGCTGGACAGGGTCAAAGCCTCCCTGAGCATTGGGCGTCTTGTCCTTGCCCCACTAAGCAAAAACGATTGTTAGTCACGGTCCCTTACAATAGATTAGAATGCAAGATGGACAAAACATACACTGCACTTGAGAGGGCGGCCATTGACGTTGTAGCCGTTCATCTGACAGATGGCCATAGCCGCGTTCTCATGAGAGTCCATCTTGATGAACGCAAATCCTCGGTCAGCCTGGAACCTAGACTCAACAACAAAACCGAAGTTCTGGAACAGAGGCACAACGTCGTTGGGGGTCGTGTAGGGGGTGAGGTTTCCGACGTAGACGGTGGTCTGCCAGCTGGGGGTTTGAGTTAAGATGACCTCGTAACTAGCGACGCCATGTGCTGGAAATTGGTGATGTCCGTAAGGAGTGGTGGGAGTCATGCCCATCGCCTGCATAGCCTGCTGTTGGGCCATAGAGGGTTGCCCCTTCTGGTTCGCCCAGTTGCATCGAATAGCTCGCGAGCCGAGCCATTCGCCATCCATAGAGCTCAGTGCCTTCTCGGCCTCAGGTCGGTCACGGAAAGCAACAAATCCGTAACCTCGAGATCGGCCAGTCTTCATATCCCACATCACGCGAGCCTCGGAAACGGACCCAAAGGCAGAGAAAGCTTGCGTAAGGACTTCATCGTTGACTTCGTTGGACAGGTCACCAACAAAGATGTGGAAGTGGTTCGAGGTATCCTCCTTGTTCGTAGTGTTGGACTGGTAGGCCCAGTTGACACGGATTTCCTGTACAGCATGTTAGCGTTGGGCGCCCACCTTCGAATTTCGGGTTGTGTCGGGGTACGGTACAGATTGATGAACTCGTCGTCCGTTGAGGGTCTGCATAGCACGCTCAGCGGCTCCAGGGTCATCGTACTCGACAAAGCCATAGTTGTAGCCACGCGCCTAAGAGAACGGAGGTTAGCTCGCCATGTCCACAAGTTTCCTAATCGGCCAAGGGAGAGCTTACATTCTTGTCAGGGATGATCTTGACGTTCTGAACGTGACCCGTAGTCTCGAAAATTTGACGCAGAACTTCCTCGGTCACTCGCTGGTCCAGTCCACCAATGTAGAGTGCACGCTTATTAGGCTCAGGGGCGGCGCGACGAAAGCCACCCGCGCTGGTGGGCGACATAATGCCTCCATTGTCGGCGGATCTGGGAGAAGTGATAGCAGTCGGGATCGGGTTGTTGTTCTGAGGGATGTGAAGAGGCGGAGGGGCCATAGGCTGGCCATTCTGACCAGCTTCGTAGCCAGGGGCGCCAGCACCAGCCTGAGGAGGAGGCAACTGGCCTGGGTTGGAGGGAGCACCAGCGTCGGCCATGTTGAATGATGTGATGTTGAGTCGAGTCGAAGAGGGTGTTAGGGGGAGATGGGGGAAGAAAGAGATGGACAACAGAGGTAAGAGGTAGTAGAGTAGGGATTGGAGCTACCTGTTAGCTGTGCTGTGTTGTACCGTAGTTGATCGGTCGAGGTGGAGAGTCGGCGGTCGGTGACAATATGTATGTACTCGTACCTGGGTATTTGACAGGACAGGGGTCCAAGTGGACGAGAGTCGACAACCCGGAGCTAATTATGACACGGTGGGCACAGAGAGAGAGATAGGGAGGGGTCTCGCTCTGGCTCTGGTTCTCTGGCCTGGTAGCCTAGTCTGACAACGGGGTCCAGACGAAAGCAAGGGACGGTGATTATTGTGGAAACTCCAACACCGTTGAAGAAGCCCTGAAGTTGACACACGAGCGGCGGAGGCGTAAAGTTGGTTCAAGAGGAGAGAGCTAGTTTTTGAATCGTTCGTCAGGTAAGTTTGCGGGTGTAATATAGCTATTTGTAGTACTGCGATACGGGACAAACGAATAAATTTAAACGTTGGCTTCAGCCGTGAGACGTGGGGTTGTTAATTTGTTGGAGATGAGAGCTGTTAGGCCGGTGCGGGCTGGAAGAAGCCGGTGCCACCTTGCTTCCATGTAGGAAGCCTGCCAACTTCAATATGAGGTGCGATGAACCGATAAGCCAGTGTACAGATAGTGGAAGAGAAATGGCGACCTGAAGGGATAATTACAGAGGGAGGGAGGAAATAACAAGAAAATGAAATCTAAGAGAGAAGAAGGACTGCAAGCTCGCAAGGAAACCTATCACGAAGATCACTTCAAAAACTGCAAATGTTTGGAGGGAAATACGGGAGGGCCCTGGAACGAAAAGGTTAAAAAAGTGTTCAAGGCCAATGCGATCCATAGAACAGGATGTCGATTAGGCATCTTTACTTTGCACAGTTTCACATACAGTACCTGCTACCGACAGTACCTACAGGCAGGCTGCATATCTGTAAGGAAATGCAAGAAAATGCAAACTGCTAACCTACAAAGACAACCACGGAGACCCTGCAGGTGATCCGGTCAATGTGATTGGCTGACTAATATTCTAGCTATCTAATCTGAATCCCTGTGTCAGGGGTTATAACGAAGGGAGAAGGAGAAGAACTCCAAGGAAAACGAGCAAGCATTTTCGGGTTTGCATGGCTTTAGAGGAACAGGTTGGAACCTCGCATAAGTTGAGCCGAGACACAAGCTTGGTGCAGAGTACAGTTTTGGCACCTGGCCGTTCTAAGCTTCAAAGGTGATTTAGTGCAAGCATTTGCATTCAATTCGAGATGCCGTACAGCGACCACCAATCTTCAGGAGTATCCATTTCAACTTCTTTTCCCACATACCAACCTAACGTACCTAGGTACCTATTAATATACAAAGAATAGCAGTGAATCAGAGCAAACACCAGAGCCCTGATACAGATCCAAGCAACAGATAGCAGCAACGCTCCCTATGGTGTCTTTTGTGATCAACTGCAAGAATGTCTGTGGGCGAATTGGGCTCGCCAGACTTGAGAGATGATTGGAGGGTCCATACCTGTGTTTGATGAGAGCCAGAGATATGTATGTAAGTGAATAAAATGGGTCCTGGGAATATGGAATTTTGAAACTTTCCCGTCCTTTATTGAAAGCATAAATAAAGCTGCTAGCAGCTCCTTGATGAATTTCCCCAGATATATCCTCCTATATGTATAGACCTTTAATTTTATGAATAAACTTGGGAGGGAAAAAATAAAAACAAACCCAGTCTAATATGACTTCTATGCATTCATTAGCTTTTTTCCATTGACTGCCCAAAAGTCAACCGTAACTCCTTACCTCCATTAGTAGGTTTCACTGCTGAGACCACCAGTGAGTCCAAACTTTCAGGCCGGTGCACGTGATGTCGCTCCTGCCGACAACACGCGCTTTACTCAGTAGGTCCAGCCTTCAGGTATGTTACTCTCTCTACCTTTATTCAACATTAACGACATCTCATCATATGTCTGACATCTATCCCCGCGTTACATTGGTCAGGTTGTTTCAAACAGATCCTACAGCCTGTCTGTAACTGAACTTCTATTCCTCTCTGCCTTTTTTTTTTCTTTGTACACGCCTCAATCATGGCGTCCCAATCCTCCCCGGACCCGCTGGACGTCCTGCAGGCCATGGTCGACGACGTCGTAAGGAGCACTCTCATACTCATGTGATGAATAACTCAACCCCCCCGCTAACACTCTATCTAGCTGGTTCACACTGGTAAAGCCCTCAGGGCCTCGCGTAAAGATATTCAGGGCAATGCGCAGCCAAGCCAAGCGACACTCAAGTCCAAGTTGCCTGAATCTATTGACGGCTTCCGAGAAGCCTTGCACAAGTTGGAATGGGATATTGTGAGTTTTTTCTAACCCTTTTCACCTCATCATGTTGCCAATTCTCATGCTTCCCTAGATCGATGCCAAATCTGTCTTGATGCGTGACATCAAGCGGATACAGGCGCAGAAGCAGCAACAGAGCCAACAGCTTCCAAAACAGCAACATGTTCCAGCACCTCAGCCCGTTGAGTCTCAGTCCAAGTCGCCCATGGTTATTGACCTTGAGTCGTCACCGCCTCCGCCTCCTCAGGACCAGCCCATGACAGAGCTCAAGGCCAACAAGCCAGTCGCCCCTTTTCCTGACATGGGCATGGGGCTCCCCGATATCGGTCAGTCCGACCAGGTGATGAAGGATGAAGCCAGTCAAAATATGGCACAAACTACAGCGCCCGAGCAGCCCAAGATAAAGAGCAGCGTCTCTCCGGCGCCAGCCGCAACTGCTGCCATGGCCCCCATGGCCCCAATGCCGGTCATGGAGCAAAAGTCACTGGATAACCAGAACAGTGACGTGATGGACCTTACGGCTGATGGACCTCACTCAGAACTTAATTTTACAAATATGCAGTTTACGTTGGCTCCGACGAACAACGACTCACAAGATCCATCTACCACTCAAGAGACGTTGTTCGACTCGGCAACATTTGCTCCCCCTGAGGGTGCTGATAATATCCTGGGTCTCGACGACCTCATACCAACCAACAACAACTCACAGACGAATATGTCTCAGTTGCCTACTAGCTCTGGTGCGAATGCAGTCAAGCAGGAGCCTGCCATGAATACAGATAACCAAGGATCAACACAGAAGACATCCAATGACAATTTTGGTTCAGTCTTTGACGATGATATATTTGGCAGCCTCGGTACAGGCGGCAGTGGTCTTGCCGACGGAACAGGCGACGCTACGTACGAAGACCTCATTAACGGCGACGATGATACCAACCTCAACTATATGGAAAGCGAATTTAACGACCAATACTTTTTCAATCCGGTGTAGTATTCCCGGTACGTTCATAGCCGAAGTGTATCGTTTTGGAGAGTCGCCATGGTCAGGCAATGCTTGGCTAGACAATTATTACGTCGACTTTATGTTGGCCATTTTGACACGATCAACCCCAACTATTTTGCTTTGCTTCTACTATATGCCAAGACAACTGGGTCTTGGCGAAACAAGAAGAAAAAAATGGCCAACAGCAAGCAGAAAATTGCTGTTACTGGCTGCACACATCAATGGTTGATGGTTAACTCTGGCACGGTACTTCTTGGCTCGGCGTCTGAATTTCGCGACAGGCCCTAAAGTTCAATAACAAGTTTTGCAACTTAGTGACCTTGGCAATGGCGTTTTCTCTCTAGGTTTTTTTTGTTTTTGCTTTTCTTTAATGGTCTCCAGTTGCCTGAAACGTTCGGATACAAAAACGGGTTAGGTGTTTGGGTGTTGGATTTGTCTCAAGATTGGGTTTGCGAGTTAGAATGATGAATTGAAATGTTTCTACGAGGATGGTGTTAAGTACCAAGGATATCATGTTTTTGTATATACAGAAATCAAGCAGCTCTCGCTAAATGAACAGGCTGGACAAAAGTTACAACTCTTCGAGAGTCTACTCCACCTCTTAACTTCTACCTAGGTATAAAAACAGCATCTTCGCTATAAATATCAGACAAAAAGAAATCAGCACGGCTGCTGGCACTTGACAAAAAAATTTTTGGACAAAAGAAAACGTTGATCATGATTCGTTTGGGGTGTTGTATCACACCATTAGGTCTTGCAGGTCAATGACCATAAAGTCTGAAATTGCGCTCAGGTCATGTAGTTGTGGCAGCAGCGCGGGCCTCAAGTTCGCGGCGCTTGGCAAGCAAGCTCTTGAAAGCGCCAATGCAACGAACAAGGGCTTCTTCGTCGTGGGCGCAGAAGCGATAGCTCTTCTCCTCGGTAATAACCTGAAGGCAATGCGTCTTGCTCTTACTGAGAGGATCGAGGTCGACAACATTGACGACAGCGGACATTGGTAAGATCCATCTAGCTGTGTACTCAGACTCGTCCTTGTAGAGAATAAGGTTGCGCGGTCGAAGAACAGCCCACATATCCTTCCATTGGCGCATACCTCTGCGATGACGCAAGAGGTAGAGCCGACCCTGCCAAATTACGCGATCAGGGTCCTGTTCAACATTGGACACGCTAATCTGGCTCGTTGAGCGGATACCCTGGCCTGGTCGAGGAACGGTGCCTGTGGGAATGTTGCTGGGCGACTTGGCAGTAAGGCTGTCAAAGGAAGAATCTTGAGGACGAAAAGCTTCGCTATCGGAAAGATCGGAATGTGACGCGAGCTCGGCACCCGACATTCCCGAGGATTCAAGTATCGACGATCTTCTCCTACCGCCTGCCGAAGTGACGTATCTTGGGGCAGATGATGCCATAGGTTCCGGGGAGCTCGAGAGGAAGCGTTCGTGCTCGTTAGGCTGGTTGCTGTCGATGGGGACTGGTTTCACGCCACTGCTGGACTGTTGCGCAGAACGAGGGTTGGCCAAAAACATCTCGTCCTCCTCTTCGTCGATGCGCGCGTCCTTTCTTATCAAAGACATCCATTCTTGGGCGTCCTGGGCAGAACTGGCTTGGAAGTGGTAGTTGCGAGATGGGGAAAAGAGACCAAAAACGTTTTCGCGCTTGTGCTTAGGATCTTTAAGTTCGGCGACAGCAGTGAGCTCGGATAGGTAAAGCTGGTGTCGCAGTCGATCTTCGGTTTCGTTCTTGTATAGGGAAAGGGTGTTGGGTCGTAGCACAATGTAGACGCTCTTCCACTTCTGTGTTAAAAGAATAGCAGTCAGTATTGTCCAAGCAATTTGATGCGCATAGTGCAATGTTGCGAAGGGGATTCAGAGAGGGGTGGGTATCAAAGAAAGACTAACCTTTGTCTTTTGTGTGCGCTTTTGAACATAGCCACTCTTCAACACGCGGTCGAAATCGAAGCATCCATCGTTGTTTACCGGGGAAAAGACAGCTTCAAGATTGGAGCTACGAGGTCGCGCGGAAAGATCAAGTTTGGTGTCGGGCGAAGATGCATGGATCGGATGCGCTGCTTTCTGAACAAGTGTTCCGGCCATTGTAGACTATGTCTCTGCGTAAGGTATCGAGTTCAAGTATGAGTATGAGGACGATAGTGGAATCACGAACATTGACGGTTCGTGTGGGAAATGGGCGGCGTTTTGTTATGAGATTGCGTAGCAATTAATCGAGTCGAGCGGTCGGGAATCAGAAGCAGTGTAAGCGGTAGAAGTCTCGTTGTATAACGTGAAGAGATTGATCGATTTGTCGAGAGGTGAGAGAGGTTGGGACCACAAGCAGGGGTTCAAAACCAGGTTGTGCCGTAAAGATAGATGCCTAATGCCACAGGAGAAAGTCGTGGAAGTTGATGTGTTAAGTTCGTGGACGTGGAACGTAATACTGATGCGGAATATAGTTGGTGAGACTTGGGGAGATGAGTCTGGAACAAGTGGGCGACAGGTTGTTTTGTTGACTGTCGTGACAGATTGTTTGGTGTTGTCGGGATGCGTAGTACGTACGTATGTGCAGGGAAAGGGAGAGTAAAAAAAAAACGAAGTTGATGGTGGATATGAACAAGGACAGACGGGAGGACGATGATGTATTATGAAAAGAAAGGAAAAAGAGTTTGCTGGTGAAAGCTGATCGAATGAGAAGGTTTGAATGACGATTGAATGGAATGAAATGGATGTTGTATTAATTGCGGGCTTTGTTGCTAATAATATTGGGAAAAAGGGAAAGGAGAGTGACGACGGTACTAACTAGTCTAGGTACCTGTACCGCTGTAGTTTTGATCGGCAACGGGAACGGTGGTTGTTGCAGAATGGTAAGAGGGGGGAAAAACAATGCAATGGATCCAATCCATCCAGTAATGACGGCGGAGCCAAAGCTAAGCAATAAGCCAAGCCGCAGATCTACAGGCCCGGTACTTTTTTGGTACAAACTGACAGGGCCTGCCAAGGGAGCACCGTCGCTAAATTACAGTGACAGTTTAGGTATTTCTAGCTCGATGCCAAGTATCGAGTGTTGTGCATGGATGTTGTTGTTTTTTGTTAGGTTTGCTCGCAGGTGATGGGACTAGGGAGGGGGCGTTTCAGGCTTTCCTTGTGAGAAATGATGGTTATCAGTTAGCGTTGATTTTATTTTGGTTGAGCGAGCGAGGACCAAGCAAGCAAAGGCCATGTCTCTCTACTGATGCACTACATACGCGTCCACAAGGCAATACAGCGGTCAAGCGAGGACCAAAGCAATGGAGCGATTAACTAGAACCCAAGGTACCAAGGCATTTGGTATAGTCATATACCCACCTGCGTAGCAACTGGGTCATCAAACAATTGAAAACGGATACAAATCACCCGTCGTCAATCAATTCCTTTTCGCATCCGGACTCAAGCAGTAACCAAGGAATGGATGAGGGGTTCACTCTCAATTAAGGTTCATCAGCTTGTTGATCACATCTCCCGTCAGCCTGGGATTACATCAAGGTGGCGGATGTGCAGACGATGGCGGCCCAGGCCCAGAATCAACCTAATCTGATTCCGCGCCCTGTTGAGAGATGGGTCGTCTTATGTATGATGCTGCCCCCCCTCCATCAGTGTTCGTAAGGACTACGAGAGCAAGCTGAACAGGCAATGCTTGTTTGTGATGGTGATGTCAAGACAGGCTGTGTTGAATAAGGAGAACATCTGTTGAAGGTTAGACAAATGAAAAAGACATCATTCATTTTTCTCTGATGTAGGTAGGTAGGTATGCTTAGATCCACGATTATTGGGCGTCATGCACAACGGTTTTAACATGCGTTTACGTATATGATAGGTAGGTGTAGGTTCAGTGGATGACAGACAGCTGTTGCAGTTGAGAACCTACGATATACTTTACTGTACGTCGCTTAACCTGATACAGAGCGCTTCGGCAAACCTAGAGTCCACAAGTTATAAGCTTTGATGACACGATTCTCAGCGGCTAATCCATTGAGGCTCAAATATTCAATGCTAAGGCCAGGGACACGAGACCCGTGGTGGAGAATTCGGGAGTTTCATCAAAGCGAAACACTCATCGATAGGTATGTCTCAGGCTGCTATCCTGCACCTGGTCATTAATGCCGCCCGTCCTAACAAGTTTAGTGATGATATGTTATCTGGCTTGAATTGTGTCCATTGAGTTTTTTTTTTTTTCATTTCATGACCGAGGTGTTCATGTTGAGTCACCGGCCAAGCACGCGAGAGAATGGAGTAACAATAACCTAGCCACTTAGAGTAGACATACAGTCTCATAATGAGTTAGACTACAGAGTAGCACCTTCGTATAATATGAACATCTGCGACTAATAAAGTGACTGGCAGGACTGGCAAATAATCATACCTACCTACCTATCACCACTAACAACTCATTTGTACAACCTGTCTGTCTAGCCTTACTAAACACGCTCTTCAGCAACACATCATGACTTCTCACGAACAACCCCAGGATCCGACAGATGCCAAACAAGAAATTGCATCCAAAATAAAACACATTCTTGATGGAACTTGTTTTGCCGCATCGGATCTTCGAAGACTGTCCGGAGGTACGGCCAACTTTATGTATCATGCTACTCTCAAGCAATCATCATCCAGAGATAAATACCAAGATGGCGTCGTGGTCAAACATGGCGAGGGCTATGTTGCAAGCTATCCATCATTCAAGATATCAACATCCAGATGTGTAAGATAATGCTCACATTACGAACATCCAGCTCTAATGCCAGCACAGGCCGTCGAGTACGAATCTCTTATTCATCTCGCCGCACTCCCTCCATTACAAACTCCGCATTGTATGATATCAACGCCAAAGACCTATTACTTCAACCAAGACACCAACACTCAGGTTCAGGAATACCTCCCTCACGCTCTTTCTCTCAAGGAATACGCTCTTGAGCACTACTCCCCCTCCACTCAAACACACAAGCCACAATGTGATCAGCTCGGCCACGCTCTAGGAGCTTGGCTTCGTGCGTTCCACGGCTGGAGCCAAGAACCTGAGCAAGCTGCCATGCGTGAGGCGTTTGCGGGGAATAAGGACGGACAGGGTCTTAAAAGCATAATCAATTACCAGCGGCTGCTGCAGATGGTCTATCAGCATCCAGATGTTCTTGGCGATGCAAGGGACGTTCTCCAGGGTGTCAGCGATCTAGCGGCCGGGGAGCTTCTCAATGAAACAGATCTCTGCCCTATCCACGGCGATTTCTGGACTGGAAAGTGAGTTTATAAAGTACAGCACTAATGGCCATTCTCATGAGCTAACAATCGACCAGTGTCTTGATTTCCGATGTTCCTGTAACAGACGGTGGCCGCATCCCCGTCCGCGTCGTCGACTGGGAAATGTCCCAGCTTGGTGTTCGACCTGTTGATCTTGGTCAGTTCATCGCTGAGCTCTGGTCGCTGAAGCTGTACAGAAACATAGATGCTGGTGAGTGGCTAATCCGGGCTTTCGCTGCCGGTTACGGTTTAGTAGACGATACCTTTGCCTACCGTGCAATTATCCATGTCGGTATTCATATCATTTGCTTTGGGAGCTATTGGTCTATAACGCCAGGAGAATTGAGCGAAGCTGAGCAGCGAAAAATCATGATCAAGATAGGTAAAGAGGTTATACTCAAGGCTTGGAGTAGAGATCGAGAGTATTTCCGAGGACATCTTCTTGGTTGTTTGTTCGGTTAGCTTAGAACTATGCACCAGCAACTCGTAATGCCCAGCCTGCGATAAATGGTGAAATTCCAAAATTCGTCCTGGTCATTTGTATTGGTGACAATCTGTGCCGTGTAAGTGAGAAGTACCAAGACTGCATTGCGCGATGGAGCCTGCCATTCATAATTTCATAATTTCAGAATATCGTAGTTTATCTAGCTATAAACTTGGCACTTTGATGGATTCTAAAAATAGTTTCTTCTCTCAGATGATATTTTTAACGTATGTCGTGGATGTTATCATGGTCATACCATGAGAATTAATTCTGGTAGGTTGTGTGTGGTCGGGCGAAGGCGGCGAAAATTTCAACTTTTCACAAACTTAACTCTAGCACAAAGTCGGTGCCCAATACAATTACTCACCACTTGAAGCAACCCATTCCTCAATACTTGAGCATAAACCATCCACAAGGCAACTCTATACTGCGCTCTCAACAACGTTGACCTTGATCTTCAAATATCAACCCCGCGCTTGAGATCTACCCTGTACAATCTACCAAACTCATCTTGATCTTCGCCTCCGACTACAATGCCTGCCTCGGATGTGAGCCGCCGACCTTGTAAGAGATGCAAGGCCGAAGATGCCCCCTTTCGTCTACGGACAGATCCGACATGTCGGTAAGTTATTTATAACTACCTGTACCATGAAATCTCATGGTGCTTGTTCCTCATACTGATGAGTGAGTCAGCGATTGCTACATCCAGTTCGTCACATACAAACTGAACAGGCGCCTCGGTGCTCTTCATAAAGACACTCGTTCATCCAAGGCGCTCACTACTCGGAGACATCTGGCTGGCTTGTCTTTTGGACCTTCATCAAGTGTCCTTGCTCAGATACTCAGCGAGCAGGCTCGTCATCACTCTGAGAACAAGGCATCTTCCCCATATGAACCTGTTATTGTTCACATTGATACGAATTTGTCAAATATCGAAGGAGAATCTCCAGCCCAAAAGCTGGTTGGCGAATACAGCCGTGCTTTTCCTCACGCCACCTTTGAATGTGTTCCTCTCAAAGAGGTCCTGTCTGTAAAGAGTATTGACTGGTCGACTCTACCCCTCGATGCTGGTACCCCTGATGAGGATCCAACTGCTCGTCTCCAACGACTATTCGACGCACTGCCTACACTCACCTCACGTAGCGACGTCCTTCGTCTGCTTATTCGTCACCTCCTTCTTCAGAAAGCTCAAGACCATGCATGCACAGCACTCCTCTTGGGCCACAGCACTACAGCGCTCGCCGCCTTGACGCTATCAGAGGTTGCTAACGGACGAGGATTCGCTGTTCCGATCCAAGTTGCCGATGGCATGACTACTGTATGCACATATGAGGCAGTTGAGGGCGGTGCCGCACAAGAGACTAGCCGACTTGAGTTCCCGGTCTACTACCCCCTGCGTGAAATCTTCCGCAACGAGATGAAACAGTACATCGATCTCGTGCCCTCGCTAAAGGAAGTTGTCCCTGCCGATCCAGCAGGCACGAAAGCTGGAAGCAGCGTCGTCTCCCACAAGGATTTGAGTATCGAGGAGGTGATGGCACGGTACTTTGAAAGTGTCGAGGAGGGATACTCTGGTATCGTTGCCAACGTTGTGCGTACGGCTGGAAAGTTGGAGCGAGCTCCTGCTGAGACCTTCTGTGGGAGCTGTGGTATGTCACTTGATGCCGAGGGCGATTCGCGATGGGCGGGTGAGATAGGCGACGATCCTGGAGACGGACCGGGTGCAGCCGCTGCAGGCCGACTATGTTATGGCTGCAAGAGGTCGATCCACGGGTAGAACACGAGTGTCCTTACAGGCATTGTAATGACTATTTACACTAACATTCAATGTTCTGTATAACATACTGTCTATCGTGACTTCAAAAAACAACTCCCCATATGCGCCACGCCGCCTTTTGGTTCCCAAAAACCCATGACCCGGGTGGTGTATGTTCCAATAGATCGTCCTGCCTAGGCGACCGTCCAAATGTGTATCTGGAGTATTTTTCTCCTTTCGTCGAATACAAGGGGGACTCATAGTTCCATGCATGCTTAGTAGTTACTTTGCCGCCCATTTATGTACGTCTACTCTTCTCAGTTTCTGTCCACTTTCGTTTCTAGGTTGCCATGTCCATTCTGCTAGGTAGAATACGGCCCTCGATCTTGCGTACAAGCTTGTTAGTCTGTTCAGCTAAGCTGAGAGTAAGGATTGTGTGTGGTAAAATTCGCGCAAGGTGAGGGAAGAATCCCTTGTATAGAGCAAAAACACCCTCGGAGCGGATGGTTTTTGCGAAGCAGTCGGCGGCGCTTGTGTAAAGGTTGCCGTTCTGATTGTACATACGGGACATGACAGTGTCTGTTAAAGGAGAATTAGTAAATGCTACAGCACTTACTCTCAAAGGGGAGACTTACCAGGAGGATGCATAACACAGCAGACGACAAAACCGCTAATAGCGCTAGAAGCCAGATGCAGACCGGGACCCTCCTCCATCCCAAGATGGCGAACCAGACGGCGTTTCGCAAAGAAGTATGTGGGAAGCTGAACTGAGCTACCGAAGGCAGTTCGGATCATAGCAGCTTGCACACCACGGTAGAGACCACCAATACCCTCGGTACTGTAAATAGACTTGAAGCCATGCCATGCGCCCGTGTAATGGTGTTGAGTACCAACCGGTCTGAATTTCGAGAAACTCTGAAGACGGGTCTTCACAAGGAAGAATGGACTGCCAGCCGCAGCACCGATAACTCCCGAAGCTGCACCGCAGAACATGTTGATGCCCAGATTTTGGGCATTTCCGTCTTTGAAGATGAATTTCGCGAGCGCATTACGCATGGGGTCATAGAAGCCCAGACGACAGCCATTGAGGAGGATTTGATAGATATAGGCAGCGCCAATACCGCGGTAGATTTTACGAACACCCTCGTTGCGTACAATGACGCTCACGCCGTGGATCGGTCCTCTGTAGTGGTGAGGCTGGTGGCCCTTGTTCTGAAGTTCGCCTTGCAGCTGCATGCTATTGGAGATTCACATGTTAGTCGCGAGTTCCAATTGAGTCGCGAGGCGTTGGGAAGCCTCAAACTTACCGAATTTTAACTGTCTCAAACGGGTGTGTCGCGGTAACAGCGCCGCAAGCCGCGATGCCGCCAGCGATGAAGGCGCTGTTGTGACAAGGTCAGCGCAAGAACAGGGCCATAATGGGAGCATCGCAGAATAAGCGCGAGTATTTGAAAAAAGCTTACCCAACGGTGGTCGACATGGCCCCGAGCTCTCCAAGTGCGAGGAGGCGGCTGTTAGTTGCGAGTAGAAGGATATATATAAACGGGAGAAGCTAGGACGGGATAGGATCCCTAAACGGTCGGAGA
Organism: Fusarium pseudograminearum CS3096; assembly: GCF_000303195.2. Taxonomy (NCBI): domain Eukaryota; kingdom Fungi; phylum Ascomycota; class Sordariomycetes; order Hypocreales; family Nectriaceae; genus Fusarium; species Fusarium pseudograminearum. The sequence goes on along the minus strand of NC_031953.1, from coordinate 2,180,949 downwards.
GCTCGGGCGAGAGAGCTTATCTCAACAATCGGCCACTCGACGGAGGTTAGGAACCAAAGATGAAAGGTTGTTTGAGTAAAGTTCGAGAACAAGATTTTGGGAGCGTGGAAAAGAAGGGTTTCACTCCGTCACCAGCGGCTTCGGACCCGACCTTGCCTTAGTACCTATAACGGCGCGGAAATTGTCAGCGTACATACAAATGTAGCACCACTTGCGAGCGTGCCGAAAAGGTACGGGTTTTCTACGTAATAATAAATGGAAACTATGGAATCTCTGTATGGGTCTGGACATAGGCAAATATATAGATTGTTGGGTACCATGCAAGGCCTAACTACCACCACCCAGGCAGTAAGACACCGATTCTGACTCGGGATGCATTGTCTACTACTACTGTACTGGCATGTTTACTTATCCTCGGTCAACAGCTAGCGAAACCATAAGCCGGCAGGATCCATGCTATTTGTAATGCAGCAAAATCCGAATGCCTATAGCAGCATGGCAACTCCATGGACTTTGCTCTTTTTTTATATTGCAAGCATTTCGACATGCCGACGTCGGCGGTCATTTTTCGCGGGGAGAGCTGCGGGTCGTTGCGTCAGTGAGAAGGGCCGCTGTAAAACCCCTGAAAAGAGGAAAAGTAATTGATGTGATTCGCTAGAATGACAATCCATTAATGACGCTAGGGCTAAAGGGAATGGAACTTGTTCTTTTTTTCCCTTGCGGCTTTACGGTTTGCTACGGCTCGCGAGTTTATATGCCGTCGCCGAACCTAATTATACCGAAGACATGAGTATTGGTTGTCGTTCTTGGAATTGATGCGTGGGGACTATTTTATACGGATGTGACTTCGGCGACAATAAAAGTTCAAAGCTTGGGTCATTGGGATGTCGGGTCATATCCCATGCAGCCTTCCATGGGGCTGACAAGAAAGATTATGCCCTGAAGTAATGCCGAAGACATGGACTGACGGAAGGTGACCTAAGACGTCTTGCTGGGCTTTGCAGGTACGTACCTCATGGAAGGCTGGCTGCACCCCGCAAAAAGTGCACCCCTCCAGCTAAGAGAGCTTGGTTGCAAAAGGCCCATTCATCGCAAAACATCAATTTGAGTTGCACCAACCCAAAATCGCGGTCAACGGCATCCTCACCCAACACCATCAGACATATCAATTTGTCATATAACTTGAGTCTAGTAGCTGCACACGATTAAGCCATTTTGATTTTCACCACTTGCGACACTTTGCGACCTGAGCAATCGGCAATTGCTTACCTACAACGCGGACGGCTTTGGTTTTGTCTTGGAACATCATTCTATCGACAGTCACTTTCCATTGCTACTCATAATGTCTTCGACACCCATGGATATCGATCGTTCCAACACTCCAAATGGGGCATCGCTTAATATTCACCGCACCATTGGCACCACTGCTTCAGTCTCCAATCTGTCCGATGTCATAGGCAACTTTCGACCTACCAAGGTAAGCTCAGCGCCCGAGGCACGATATACCACAGTAACAAGTTCAACCAACTGACTTGTTGCCCTATACAGCTCTTCCGCCGTGATGACATCAAGGAAAACCGCCCACAACCCCATGTACTATCCTTGGACTACGACGACGAAGGCGAGTTTGTTATGGCGTCAGCCAGCGACGAAACGATACAGATTTACAATGTCAAAGAAGGTCGTCACGATAAGAGCCTGGTCAGTAAAAAGTACGGGGTGAAGCTTGCCAAGTTCACACATACAAATTCAAGTATCATATATGCCAGTACAAAACAAAATGGTGGGACATTTGTTATCATGGAGTAATAACTAGAGAGTATGCTAACCGTTGCGACTTAGATGCCATTCGATACCTCGCTACGCACGACAACTCCTTCATCCGGTACTTTGATGGTCACGAAGGGGCTGTGACATCACTGGCTGTCCATCCTGGTAGTGATAATTTCATATCATGTTCCCAGGACAACACAGTGCTTCTATGGGACACACAGACTAAGAACTACCACGGCAAACTCTTCCTTCGATCGCCATACCTCGCCGCGTATGATCCGTCAGGGACTGTCTTTGCTGTGGCTTGTGTCAGCAGCGGCACAGTCCTACTCTATGATGCACGAAACTACGACAAAGCTCCATTTGCCACGGTTGATATTGTTGAGCAGTGCAGAAAGGTAGACTCGCAATGCCTCAACAAGGGGTGGACGACACTTGAGTTCTCCAACGACGGCAAATCGCTGCTAGTTGGAACTCGCGGCAATGGCCATTTCTTGGTCGACGCCTTCGAGGGCACGCTCAAGGCATATCTTCACAAACCCAACGGCGGAACTCGGCGGTTAGCAGTTGGAGAGGCGGCGCAGGCTGGCGGTGATGCGAACCACATCGAGAGTAGCGGCGAGTGCTGCTTTGCCCCAGATGGCCGCTATGTTCTCAGCGGCTCCAAGAAAGACGTCTTGGTCTGGGATACCATGGCTGCTCCTGACGACAATAAAGTGCTGAAACCAAGCTGGACATTGCCTGATAAGAGAGAGGCTGCCGTCCTAGCTTTCAACCCGCGGTACAACTTTTTCGCCACGGCTGACCAGGAGCTGTTGTTTTGGTTACCTGATCCTCTTGCCTAAGCAAATACGAAATGCAAAATGCATTCCTCGTACTGGGGTGATTCGAGCTGATATTGAAGGATAAACAATCACTTGTATTTGGATTATTTGGAGTAAACAATAGATACCCTTGCATTACTGTAAGACTGCTACAAATGGGCGGATAAAGAGTCACAAAGGTTTATAAAACGAAATAGATTATAGTGCCTATCATGTTGCCATATATTTCTTCAAGTTGAGTGCATGGTCCTTACTAAAGGTGCCGTGCTTGTTGTACCGACCTACCTAGACCTAGCAGTAGGCAACTTCGCAGGCATGTCTAATGTCAGGCGTTAGCCATCCATCCAATCCCGTCCCTTTTTTCCACCACTTCAATGATCTGGGCAACCTCTTTCATCTATCCCCCTGCAAATAAGTAGAGGACATCAGCACGACAGGGTAAGCCTCACCAGTATATACATCCTCATCCTTTGCCATTAGCCATTATACCAATTGCCAAAAATGAGCGGAACAAACATATATGGCAAAATGTCTCGGCGCTTAGAAAGTTGGTCACCAAGATCCATCCAACAACCAGTGGCTATTCTAATCACGGAACAGAGCTACCTACAGAGATCAAGGGCCTCACAATGGAAGAGGTTTCATTGCTGCCAAGTCCTTACAAAAATCTCCTCAATTTGGCACAAACGCGCAAACAGCTTTCCAGCCATGCCATTTCTCAGCTTTACCTCAACGACGTCAGAGACTCATTGGAAGTTGACCCTGAATCCAATATGCCCCTGACCCTTCAATGGGCTTGCTGGTTCGGAGCCTTGGAAGCAGCCAAAATGTCGTTAGAAGGTCTACGAAGAGCTGGCGTGGATGTCAAGTGCAAAATCAACCAGCCTTTCAAAAACGAAACCCTCTACAAGTTGCGTTACAAGGAGGCAAAGAAGACAGGACCTTCTGGTCCGGCTTATGGATACTTGCATTGGGGCAGTCAAAGCGGTCTTTTGCATTTGGCGTGTTTACGCGGAAATATAGCCATTGCCGAGTTGCTCATAGAGAAGGGTGCTGACCCAGATGCCCTAGATGGAAAGGGTCTCCCCCCATTGGCTTATTCATTAAATGAAGACGTGGTAGGTTGTCTAAGAAGCGACAATCTTTATACACTTGGGTGCTGACACTTCAAAGGTCAAATTTCTTATCGAAAACGGAGCCAATGTCAACTTGACTGACGACGGTTCAGGCGAGTCGATGCCATCTCAAATACTGGAGTGGGCAATAAAGTGTATCCAAGTTTAGGCCTCTTGGTCGCGGAAAACTGGACTTTATTTATCTAAAGAATTTGGTGGTTGGTACAACTTTAAGAAAAACATGCCTTCATTTACCTAAAGAAGAAAATGCTTTAGTTACAGAAGCTTTGGATCTTAAAGTTAAATAGTTTTCTGCTACTTACCCCATAGCTAAGGTATGGTGTTGTGGCGTTCGTTACCTACATGGATAATGAGCCTCCCCTCACCGAGCCCCACCATTGGCGATTATCACCTTTCAACATCATTCAACTCTCCACATCAAGACAGCGAACCACATTGCACCTACAGGCGTCAACGCCCGACCTTCTGCAGCATAACTTATACAATATTCGATAGAAAGCAAAGCGGAAATCTTTCTTACAGTAGGGTTAGCGTAGATATAGTTGCGCATCATTCCTTCTCCGAGCCGCAACCCACCAGCCTACGGCCACGAGCGTCAAGATCTCGACAACCGATATCATACAAAACTCGTCAACATGGTGTACCTTAAGACAAGCCAGGAATGGCTCGACCATTCCATGGCACTCCTGGAAGCCCGCCCCTCAACCGTACGTCCTCGCACCGATCGCACAGTTGCGCAATCAACCAACTAACCATCACACAGACAAGAATCACCACATCATACAAGCTCACACCTGGCCCAACACGACCTGATGCCGACGGCGACACAGTGACCAAGCCCTCGCGTGGCGCCCTAGTACTCAAGACATTCGATCCTATCAGCGGAGTCGTCATCAAGTACCGTACCACAAAGGCTCAGGAGGTCACTCGTCTCATTCACGCCTCGCTGGGTCGTTTGGGGAGAAGTCAGGCTGCTGTACCGGATGTGCCTGAGGTGACGATGGCAGACGCCGAGGGTGCAGAGGAGCCACAGGCTGCCACGTCTACACCGCAAGCGGCACAAGGGGGTGGCGGTGGGAAGAAGAAGAAGAAAGGCAAGAAATAGGACAGTGAGAAGCTGATGGTGATTTTGTTCAGAGAGGGATTTAGCGGGGAGAATATCCGTGGTGGCCGACATATTTGTTGTATATGAGGTCTTGAATTTTGACGGCATTGTCCTGAGATACCATAACTTGGGTTCAACATCAGAAATCCACACTACAAATATCAACAAGAAAGAATTAAAATTATGTTTGGATCGTGTTGAGTTGACGTGAGTGTTTGGTGCCGGTTCATACACACCGGCAAACAGTCCCATTCGCAACTGTAATGTTTATGTTGACAAGCCTCAGGGTATCATAAAAATTGGCCGCTGAGAGCAGAAGGAACGAAATTAGTTGTTCATATGTCACTTGGCTATGTATGAATACGGGTAGGATAACGCCAGCAGCAACATGCTATAAACACAATTGGCAATAACTTAAATTATAATGCTAAAGATTACCAAACAGCAATAATTGTCGCTTAGCAATTAATTACCTCGCTAGCTACCTGGCAAAACCATAGCGTCCCAGACAAGGCTCCGATGCGACGCTCCTCAAATCCTAATGATGACAAGTTGTACAATTGAATCACGTTTCCAAAACCCTTTAATGATTGGCGTTCTTAGTAACAGACTGCAGGTAGTCCAGCAAAAAGGTACGTTCAGCTGGTGAGATGGGTGTCTGGCTACCGCGACGAGAAGGCGGGCCAGCAGGCTCCTCTACGCCAGAGGCCAATGAAGCAAGGCGAGACCCGGGCGTTCCAGCAATGACCTCTTTGCCCTTGGCTGCTTCCAAACTAGCAGGGGATGGCTGCTTCCCAAAGAGTGAAAGCAGCTCTCGCTTTTGAGCCGGGCCAGATTCGCGACGCTGGCTCAAGCCAGGGAATGCTTGTGCATTGCCGGGACTGACACTCGCACGTGCGGGCTGTAAGTGGGCAGATAATCCACTGGGTGAAGCAAATGAAGTCTGGGGCGATGCCGATGCTCCACTAACACCAAGGAATTGCTCTGCTTGTCCTCGCTGGAGAATTCGGATGGGTTGGGTAGGCTGTGAAGCGGTTGCTCCTTGTGCATGAGCGCCATATTGCGCATAATCGGCTCTTCCTTGGGAGCCGGGCGTGGCAGACTGAGCAGTTCGTGAGTGTAGGGACAAGCCCTCCAAAGATACGGACGGGTTTATGACTGCATTGGATTGTGGAGAAGCTTGGGTCCTTGCATTGTCTCCCCCGATAGATCGCACGAGTTCGCTCATCATACTGCCTGGAGCAGTTTGTCCAGTAGCGTGAGGCGACTGAGCAGGAGGCTGATTTTGGTCATCCTTACGAAACATGCCCAACAAAGCAGAGCGATGGTTGTTACCAGCAGGTCCGACCTTTGACCCAGGTAGCTCTTTGGGACTTGGCCCGGTGCGATCCTGGCCTCCAGCAAACGCAGCCGCTTGTTGGGGGACTTGGAGTGGGTTGTGCTGTTGCGCTTGGTTCCCGCCAAAGTTGCCATATGCGGGTTCTTGGTTCTGTACTGGGAAACCGGGAGGGAAGGGCACCTGCTGAGGCTTCTGCTTCTGCTGAGGTGCACTGTTGCCGCCCCTGAAAGCGTTCAAGAGGGCCATTGACTGGCCATTTAATGGTTGCTGCCTTGACTGTTCAGCTGGGTTATGAGCCTGTGATGGCATCTGACCGGCGTGTCCATGTTGCGGCTGCTGTTGGCTGATGAATTGACCAGGTATCGAGCTGTAATTGGGTTGGTTTACGTCCTGGAATGCGCTTCTATTGAATACAGCTCTCTCAACCTGGGGAGGCAAGGGCTGAGGGTGAACCAGCGGTGCTTGATTGCTCTTATACTGGCCTTCTTGGACAGGGTATTGATCGACGTATGACTGGTGATAGCTCGCCTGCTGTCCAGGAGCCGCATTCCATTGAGCAGTTCGGTGGGGAGGATAGGGGAATGACGGCGGGGGCTGCTGAGCATTGATGGAGGGCATCTGGTTGTGGTGGTGCGGTGTATGAGGCTGGGGTGCCGCCTGGGCCGTAAGATCCAGAGGAGTGTGCGGATATTGATGAACAGGCTGAGAGTGGCTGCCTGAAGGACCGTCCTTTGCTTGAAGGATAGAAAGCAAGGCACTGCCTTTATCCTGTTGCACAGGGGCAGAAACTCCTTGCAGACCTTGAGTCGGAGGCTGGACCTTTAATAGTCGCTGCAGTTCTTGTGTCGCGCCTGCGAGCGTCTCTATCGCCGGATCCTGGTCCGCAGTCTCAGCCCCAGTGTCTGTTTTCCAGGCCTCATCCTCATACAGCGCTTCAGTGATGGGTCCATAACTATGCGGGACAGTCGATGCTTTCCGTGCTTCCATCTTTTTCTGCGACGTAACCCATTTCTTCAAAGGCACCAAAAATGGGGCAACCATGTAAAACTTGTTGGCGTTAGGAGTAGCAATCGCATCGTTAGACTGGCCGTTCTTGCGACGAAAAGCTGGCAACTCCGATAGCTTATACCACTGAATTTTGCTGATTTCCTTACGGGTTTTCGGTTCAAATACTGTGTCCATTGGAACGTCGCGAAACACGTAAAGCCTCATATGCTGTTCACGCATCGCAATCTCAATGTACTTGGGTTTGTGTTCGGTTGGCACTAGGCCCGCGGCTCGAAGGTCAAGCCCAGTCTCTTCGTAGACTTCTCGAACGGCGCAATCTAAATCGTCCTCGTCCTTATTGATCTTTCCGCGGGGGAAACTCCAGTTGGCGCCCTTCTTCCAGCCCTTGACCAGAACTGTCGAGTCCATGGCCTCGTTTAGCATGATAGCACCCCGCACTGGGACGCGAGTCTTGTACTCCAAGAATTCCTCAAACGCTTTGGTGTGGTTCTCAACGGAAAAGTTGGCTAGCAAGGGGCAGTGTTGGAAGATTCGAAGACAAAAAGTACGCAACGTCATGGATGGTAGAGTCGGATCCAGTGGGCGGATGAAATCCTCGTAAAACCACTGGGCTTCCTCGACCTGGAAGCATATTCGAGCGACGGAGGAGAGATCCTCCTGGGGAAGATTGATGATGAAGCGGACGCAGAGGTCGTCCAGCCCTATGTCGATTGTGTTAGTCCATGCTCGCCATTGCGCAGCGCCCACCAACACAGCACATACAATCCTCTAACTGCATTTGTGTTCCGGACATGATGACAAGATCCTTCGGCTCATGCTATTGTAAAGATGCAATATTCGTCGTTGTTTTCTTTGGTCCTGTTGTTTGTTTATTCCTTCTCAAGACTTTGCGAGACAATAATGCGAACGTAGCTGCGTAGGCAAGCTGACCATTGTTGAAGTGCGACAGCCAAGATGACGCAAAAGGACGACTGCGACAAGCGAAAAAGACGCGAGCGGTCACTTGGTCTGAGTCAACGAGATGTTGTTATGGTTCTGCTGAACTGCTTTGCAGCGGATGATTGAGAGAGGCAACGTCTCTTTTTGACACGCGGGGTCGAAGCGGCGGTGCAAGGGCCGAAAACGGTCGATTTCGAATGTGATTTGTTGGTGTTGTTGTCAGGTTTGACAACATCACAATCAGGTCAGCCAGAACAAAGACCCATAACTCATTCACGCCTTAGGTACTAGCCCAAGCTGCTAGGGTAGGTTCAAAGCTTCTGCTAGTCTGTACTGCTTCACCCACCTCAGAGTGAGCTAGCAGTTCGCTGAGCCACATATACGATCGAGAACACTCGCCACAGATGAGTTCATCTAGTGTGGCTGTGCACAGCTTCAGGTCTTCAGCTGGTCATGAGTAAACTGTAAATGTCCGTTGCGTGTTTCAGACGTTGCCTATTGCCACCACAATATATGCCAGCACATGCGTGGGATCGGCATGGAGGTGGCAGTTGAGCAGGTTTTACAGAGGCGTTTAGCATGAGATAGGTGATGCTTCGAGACCCTAAGGGCCTGTGAGCTAAAACACGCCGCCAGTTTTACAGGGTTCCAGGAGTTCGGGTGGCCACCAGAATTACATCATCGCTCAATGACCAAATGGGCTCCCTCACCCGTGGCTGACTACCTACTAGGTATGGATCATAAAATACTTGGAAACAGGTAATTGACCAGTCGCACAGCAAGCCTGCCCAATAAATCAAAGCGTAAAGGCTGGTGACCCGTTCAAGACTTATCTTGTTCCACCTCCATATAAAGAAAGGCGCCTGTTCATTGTCTTGGCTTGCCTTTCTCTGTCTCGGAATTTTGAGCAGTGACATTCTTGATAGTGGTAATTCTTTGCATTATCGTCTTTTTGTCACTACCAAGCTCCACCACAACAACCATATTAACAAGACCGGGAATCCTCCTTTTCTTGGGCAATACAACAACAGCCTCCATTAAGGAAAGTGGCACATCTGGGTCAACATGACTTCGATCATTACAAAGCTCGTCACAAAGAAGATCCTTGGGGAGACTGTCTCGAACAAATTTGGAACTGAGGTATACAAACACAAACTCACCATTGCACTCAATGCACAGAGCTGACCCGTTATTCGCAGGACCCTTACTTTGAGCATGTCCCCGCGACTCGTCTGGATGGAAAACCCAACGGCAAAGTAAAGAAGCGCAAGAAGGCTCTTCCTCCAGGCATTACCGATAACGATGCCAAGGTCTTGACAAAGGTCAAGCGTCGCGCTTATCGGCTAGACCTGTGTCTCTTCAGTTGCTTTGGCGTCCGTTTCGGTTGGGGCAGCGTTATAGGGCTGGTTCCTGCGTGAGTTTAAACCCATAATCAATCCTGGCTGTATGATCGATACTGACATCGTTTTCCAAGAATCGGCGATGTTCTGGACATGTTACTCGCACTTATCGTCATGAGAACCTGCATGAAGGTCGATGGTGGACTGCCCACCTCGGTCAAGGGCAAAATGATGTTTAACATCTTGGTCGATTTTGTCATCGGACTTGTTCCTTTCGCTGGCGACCTGGTAGATGCAGCATATAAGTGCAATACTCGCAACGCGGCGCTCCTCGAGGCCCACCTACGAGAGGAGGGACGCAAGAACCTGAAGAAGAGCGGATTACCGGTACCGGCCGTTGATCCCAGCGACGCAGACGAATTTGATCGACTTCAGACGCAAGATCCGCCCGAGTACATCTCAAACCCACCATCTCGAAATGCATCCATGTCAGAGCGTCGTCAACGCAGCCGCAGCCGCAGCCGAGATCGCCGTCGTGACGATCGCCCCGTCGAGCCGGTACCGGCGCGAGTTCGTAAGAGCCGTGGATTTTTTGGTCGTAGCAGAGCTCGGCCGGATGATATCGAAACAGGGGAAGCTGATCGTGGATCTCGACGCCAAAGATCGCCGCGCAGGGAGCGACGCTAAACTCGGTGCCTCGGATTTACCTTGACGTCAAAGGGGACGACAGGGTCAGCTGTGAGAGTTGGCGATTAATTGTGAGTCAGGAATATTCATCAGGGGGTGAAGTACAGAGTACCTCGTGAAGTGTGGTGCCTTTTTATTTGCATGATGGGAACGTGGAGACGGGTTTCGTTAATTATCATGTTGTCGACGAATGATGTATGTATATGCAGTACGAAACTTTACTAAGGCGTCATGCCCTTGCTTGATTGATTAAACAGAGTGGATGCGGAAGGGCACGGAGCTTAGACATCCTCAAATCAAATGAAAGAACGCGATCTGATAACTTTACTTGGCATTTGATCGTCCTAGCAACAGACAAAGGAGTGACAAAGAAAAGAACAAGCAGGCCTCAGGGTATCAGAAAAATTGACCGTAATAAGCATAAGAGACGAAATCAGTAGGTCACCTTATGCTGCTTAGACTAGGTTTCTTAGACTACTTATTTCTATA